>NC_134698.1:5107816-5141165 GCF_050947455.1 Rhinoderma darwinii | reverse complement strand
CCAGCATTCTCCATATCACTATATACAGGAAGATGTATAACTTATACCAGCTGTACATATATAATTATACACAGAAGATACCCAGGTTATACCAGCATGCTCCATATCACTATATACAAGAAGATGTATAACTTATACCAGCTGTACATATATAATTATATACAGAAGATACCCAGGTTATACCAGCATGCTCCATATCACTATATACAAGAAGATGTATAACTTATACCAGCTGTACATATATAATTATATACAGAAGATACCCAGGTTATACCAGCCTGCTCGATATCACTATATACAAGAAGATGTATAACTTATACCAGCTGTACATATATATAATTATATACAGAAGATACCCAGGTTATACCAGCATGCTCCATATCACTATATACAAGAAGATGTATAACTTATACCAGCTGTACATATATAATTATACACAGAAGATACCCAGGTTATACCAGCATGCTCCATATCACTATATACAAGAAGATGTATAACTTATACCAGCTGTACATATATAATTATATACAGAAGATATCCAGGTTATACCAGCATGCCCCATATCACTGTATACAAGAAGATGTATAACTTATACCAGCTGTACATATATAATTATATACAGAAGATACCCAGGTTATACCAGCATGCTCCATATCACTATATACAAGAAGGTGTATAACTTATACCAGCTGTACATATATAATTATATACAGAAGATACCCAGGTTATACCAGCATGCTCCATATCACTATATACAGGAAGATGTATAACTTATACCAGCTGCACATATATAATTATATACAGAAGATACCCAGGTTATACCAGCATGCTCCATATCACTATATACAAGAAGATGTATAACTTATACCAGCTGCACATATATAATTATATACAGAAGATACCCAGGTTATACCAGCATGCTCCATATCACTATATACAAGAAGATGTATAACTTATACCAGCTGTACATGTATAATTATATACAGAAGATACCCAGGTTATACCAGCATGCTCCATATCACTATATACAAGAAGATGTATAACTTATACGGGCTGTACATATATAATTATATACAGGAGATACCCAGGTTATACCAGCATGCTCCATATCACTATATACAAGAAGATGTATAACTTATACCAGCTGTACATATATAATTATATACAGAAGATACCCAGGTTATACCAGCATGCTCCATATCACTATATACAAGAAGATGTATAACTTATACCAGCTGTACATATATAATTATATACAGAAGATGCCCAGGTTATACCAGCATGCTCCATATCACTATATACAAGAAGATGTATAACTTATACCAGCTGTACATATATAATTATATACAGGAGATACCCAGGTTATACCAGCATGCTCCATATCACTATATACAAGAAGATGTATAACTTATACCAGCTGTACATATATAATTATATACAGGAGATACCCAGGTTATACCAGCATGCTCCATATCACTATATACAAGAAGAGGTATAACTTATACCAGCTGTACATATATAATTATATACAGAAGATACCCAGGTTATACCAGCATGCTCCATATCACTATATACAGGAAGATGTATAACTTATACCAGCTGTACATATATAATTATACACAGAACATACCCAGGTTATACCAGCCTGCTCCATATCACTATATACAAGAAGATGTATAACTTATACCAGCAGTACATATATATTTATATATAGAAGATACCCAGGTTATACCAGCATTCTCCATATCACTATATACAAGAAGATGTATAACTTATACCAGCTGTACATATATAATTATATACAGAAGATACCCAGGTTATACCAGCATGCTCCATATCACTACATACAAGAAGATGTATAACTTATACCAGCAGTACATATATATTTATATATAGAAGATACCCAGGTTATACCAGCATTCTCCATATCACTATATACAAGAAGATGTATAACTTATACCAGCTGTACATATATAATTATATACAGAAGATACCCAGGTTATACCAGCATGCTCCATATCACTATATACAAGAAGATGTATAACTTATACCAGCTGCACATATATAATTATATACAGAAGATACCCAGGTTATACCAGCATGCTCCATATCACTATATACAGGAAGATGTATAACTTGAACCAGCTGTACATATATAATTATATACAGAAGATACCCAGGTTATACCAGCATGCTCCATATCACTATATACAAGAAGATGTATAACTTATACCAGCTGTACATATATAATTATATACAGAAGATACCCAGGTTATACCAGCATGCTCCATATCACTATATACAAGAAGATGTATAACTTATACCAGCTGTACATATATAATTATATACAGAAGATACCCAGGTTATACCAGCATGCTCCATATCACTATATACAGGAAGATGTATCACTTATACCAGCTGTACATATATAATTATATACAGAACATACCCAGGTTATACCAGCCTGCTCCATATCACTATATACAAGAAGATGTATAACTTATACCAGCTGTACATATATAATTATATACAGAAGATACCCAGGTTATACCAGCATGCTCCATATCACTATATACAAGAAGATGTATAACTTATACCAGCTGTACATATATAATTATATACAGAAGATACCCAGATTATACCAGCATGCTCCATATCACTACATACAAGAAGATGTATAACTTATACCAGCAGTACATATATATTTATATATAGAAGATACCCAGGTTATACCAGCATTCTCCATATCACTATATACAAGAAGATGTATAACTTATACCAGCTGTACATATATAATTATATACAGAAGATACCCAGGTTATACCAGCATGCTCCATATCACTATATACAAGAAGATGTATAACTTATACCAGCTGCACATATATAATTATATACAGAAGATACCCAGGTTATACCAGCATGCTCCATATCACTATATACAAGAAGATGTATAACTTCTACCAGCTGTACATATATAATTATATACAGAAGATACCCAGGTTATACCAGCATGCTCCATATCACTATATACAAGAAGATGTATAACTTATACCAGCTGTACATATATAATTATATACAGAAGATACCCAGGTTATACCAGCATGCTGCACATCACTATATACAAGAAGATGTATAACTTATACCAGCTGTGCATATATAATTATATACAGAAGACACCCAGGTTATACCAGCATGCTCCATATCACTATATACAAGAAGATGTATAACTTATACCAGCTGTACATATATAATTATATACAGAAGATGCCCAGGTTATATCAGCATGCTCCATATCACTATATACAAGAAGATGTATAACTTATACCAGCTGTACATATATAATTATATACAGAAGATACCCAGGTTATACCAGCATGCTGCACATCACTATATACAATGTCTATTTCCATGAGATGATATTTTATTATTCTTTGCTTTGTGTGGGATTATCTTGGATCTCCTCGCTCATCACCCCAGACGTTTCTATAAGGAAACTTCCTTCATCTTGGAGCAGCTGGTTGTGAAGATCGAACTGTTCCTTTTCTCAGAATTTTCCCACTCACAATCTGTAGACGGTCTCTATTCTGGAAGGACAAGAATCTTTATCCATAGAAACGGAGCATTAGATATAATACGTGAGTCAAGTAGACGTCCACATGAAATCTGAGAATAAAGTGACCCAATGTACAAAAAAAAATATTCAAAAAGTGTGTCACCTAACAATCCATAGACCCTAAATAGCATATATTCCTTATCATCTACTGCTCGGTCTGTGTAAGTGCCATTGCTGGGCTATTATTGTATTCATGAACCAGGAGGAACTGGATGAACAGAGCTACAGATCCCTCCCACATATAGGGGGCGCTATAGTTCATGGAACTGGTTAGGACTCAGATTATTATCTTACTATCTATCTACAATTATTATATAATTTCTAGATTTTATTTCAGTTGGATATGAGGGGCCCGGGTGTTCTGCTACGTCTACTGGTTAAAGAGGCCCCAATAGGTCACATGAGAATAAGAGCAAAAAAACACGGCGCCACATAGTGTAGGTCAGTTGGTTAAGCAGGTAAGAGAATGAGAATATACCATGCTCACCTGATGACAAAGGTTTAAGTCACAATATAAATCCACAGGTGCTGCTGCCAGATCCAGGCCGGTTACCGTATAGGTAACCGCTTGACGAGATGAACAAGGGAATAGAGAGAAGGTTGGATCTTTTTAAGGCGCTGCTGCGTGGTACGATCGAAGAAATAGCAAACAGATTGTTTGGAGATAGAATCTGTATTTATTAAAGAAATAAGTGGCTACGCGTTTCGACGTTGCACTAGCGTCTTCCTCAGGCCATGTACACACTGTAGTTCTGATCCTTAAATACTATGGTAGAAGATTGACAAAAAGAAAAGACCGCCGAGAACTCTGACCTCTCCCGGTCTTGGCGGTCTTTTCTTTTTTGTCAATCTTCTACCATAGTATTTAAGGATCAGAACTACAGTGTGTACATGGCCTGAGGAAGACGCTAGTGCAGCGTCGAAACGCGTAGCCACTTATTTCTTTAATAAATACAGATTCTATCTCCAAACAATCTGTTATGCTATTTCTTCGATCGTACCATGCAGCAGCGCCTTAAAAAGATCCAACCTTCTCTCTATTCCCTTGTTCATCAATAGGTCACATGACCATCGAGGCCCCTACACAATGACCAGACGGGAAGGTCAATCCTTGCCTTTGGTTGACATCAGATAAGTGGAGTTGAATTAACTGGAGATAGGATGGACATTTCAGTAACTGCCATTGGTGGGGGATGGTGGTCCGTGAGCTTGGGCAGACTAGACAACCCCTCTTTAAATGTGGGGTCTCCCTACGATTACTTTCATATAACCTAATATGGTACATGCAAAGGGGTTGTTGTTGGTAAAAGGGGGTGTCCAGGATAAGAGAAACATGGATGTTTTTTTTTTTTTACCACAAAACAGCACCACACCTGTCTACAGGATGTGTGCGGCATTGCAGCTCAGCCCCATACACTTATATGGAGACTAGCTGCAAAACCAGACACAACCCATGGACAGGTGTGGCGCTGTTTCTGGTAGGGTATTTTAAGGGTTGCGGGAAAAGTAGAACTAAGGGAAAATGCCCTCTCCAGACCACCGCCAGTGTCTATCCAAATGAAAGGACTCGCATTTATTTTTAATGGCCTCCATGTATTGTGCAGGGAAATTGAATATTAAACCGGTGGTCCCCTTAGTCATGTCAGCAGATCGGACCCCACAGTGATAGCTGTAATCTCTTTAGGGAACCGGTGATGTTACTAATATTAACCAGGCAAGACCAATTACGCAATTACGTAATTGCCATAGAGACAGACCACACCATTGCTATGTGGCCCGTGAAGGGTTCTAACTGCCCCACCACCAAACATTGATGAAGCAGACCCCTCGATTTTACTGCTTTTGCTAATAGTAACCCATTTTTTAGGTTCAGGAAGTGACGACTCCACCAAATAAAAATCACTGTGTTCTGTACTGCTCATAGCCATGTTCTCCAGCACTCCATGTGGTCAGGTAGTGTATTACAGATTTCTTTGACTTTTAAATTTGCGCGTTTTGTTTGAGGCCATTCCCTTTATACCAAGCTGCATAAACTGTGCTATTGTGATGTCATGGAGTTCCGATGCACAGCGGGAGTCTAGAAAAGGCAGCAAATAAGCAAAACCATTCACTTTCTGAAAAACTGGTACCATTATTTGAGCACTACTATGTAACAGTACTGTAAATGTGTCCTTAATATGCCCTGTGGCAACACTGTTTGGGCACCTCGATATATATCCCTCTAGTATATTCACATGCTATGTATGATACTATGGGTACTGCCGTATGTCCCTCTAGTATATTCACATGCTAAGTATGATACTATGGGTACTGCCGTATGTCCCTCTAGTATATTCACATGCTATGTATGATACTATGGGTACTGCCGTATGTCCCTCTAGTATATTCACATGCTATGTATGATACTATGGGTACTGCCGTATGTCCCTCTAGTATATTCACATGCTATGTATGATACTATGCGTACTGCCGTATGTCCCTCTAGTATATTCACATGCTATGTATGATACTATGGGTACTGCCGTATGTCCCGCTAGTATATTCACATGCTATGTATGATACTATGGGTACTGCCGTATGTCCCTCTAGTATATTCACATGCTATGTATGATACTATGCGTACTGCCGTATGTCCCTCTAGTATATTCACCTGCTATGTATGATACTATGGGTACTGCCGTATGTCCCTCTAGTATATTCACATGCTATGTATGATACTATGGGTACTGCCTTATGTCCCTCTAGTATATTCACATGCTATGTATGATACTATGCGTACTGCCGTATGTCCCTCTAGTATATTCACATGCTATGTATGATACTATGGGTACTGCCGTATGTCCCTCTAGTATATTCACATGCTATGTATGATACTATGGGTACTGCCGTATGCCCCTCTAGTATATTCACATGCTATGTATGATACTATGGGTACTGCCATATGTCCCTCTAGTATATTCACATGCTATGTATGATACTATGGGTACTGCCGTATGTCCCTCTAGTATATTCACATGCTATGTATGATACTATGGGTACTGCCGTATGTCCCTCTAGTATATTCACATGCTATGTATGATACTATGGGTACTGCCGTATGTCCCTCTAGTATATTCACATGCTATGTATGATACTATGGGTACTGCCGTATGTCCCTCTGGTATATTCACATGCTATGTATGATACTATGGGTACTGCCGTATGTCCCGCTAGCATATTCACATGCTATGTATGATACTATGGGTACTGCCATATGTCCCTCTAGTATATTCACATGCTATGTATGATACTATGGGTACTGCCGTATGTCCCTCTAGTATATTCACATGCTATGTATGATACTATGGGTACTGCCGTATGTCCCTCTAGTATATTCACATGCTATGTATGATACTATGGGTACTGCCGTATGTCCCTCTAGTATATTCACATGCTATGTATGATACTATGCGTACTGCCGTATGTCCCTCTAGTATATTCACATGCTATGCATGATACTATGGGTACTGCCATATGTCCCTCTAGTATATTCACATGCTATGTATGATACTATGGGTACTGCCGTATGTCCCTCTAGTATATTCACATGCTATGTATGATACTATGGGTACTGCTGTATGTCCCTCTAGTATATTCACATGCTATGTATGATACTATGGGTACTGCCATATGTCCCTCTAGTATATTCACATGCTATGTATGATACTATGGGTACTGCCGTATGTCCCTCTAGTATATTCACATGCTATGTATGATACTATGGGTACTGCCATATGTCCCTCTAGTATATTCACATGCTATGTATGATACTATGGGTACTGCCGTATGTCCCTCTAGTATATTCACATGCTATGTATGATACTATGGGTACTGCCGTATGCCCCTCTAGTATATTCACATGCTATGTATGATACTATGGGTACTGCCGTATGTCCCTCTAGTATATTCACATGCTATGTATGTGCACCGTATGTTAGGGCGGTGCTATACGGACTCTGACGCTGCTGTAGTGATCATATAAACACGGACATACATAAAACTGTGCTTGTTGTCCATAGCAACCAATCACAGCTCAGCTTTCATTTCTCAAACTGCTCTGGAAAAATGAAAGCTGCGCTCGGATTGGTCGCTATGGGAAACAAGGACAGTTTTACTGTTAGTCTTGATAAATGAGGCCCTTTGTCTGCTGCTAATTTAGAAACATGTATACAAAAATATAACATAGATCTGTGACCGCCGTCCCGCATTCCTGTCTGTGGAGATACGGGACCGGTGTCTAGCTTCACCACGGCTGGAAATAGTGAACGTGGCCTGAAACTCCCCTGGAGAAAATTAACCCCTTAATGCCTGAAACCATTTTTCAGATTTTCATTTTCATTTTTTCAACCCCAACGTCCGAACCCATAACTTTTTCATTTTTCCGTCGATATAGTCCTTTTAGGGCTTGATTTTTGCAGGACGAGTTGTAGTTTTTCATAGTGCCATATAATGTACTAGGAAAAAATTATTTCTGTGGTAGAAAATGAAAAAAACAACGATTCCTCCATAGTTTTTTGCTCTTCGTTTTTACGGAACTCACCGTGCAATTAAAACAACATGTAAACTTTATTCTATGAGTCAATATGATTACGGCGATACTAAATATATATTGTTTATTCTATGTTTCACTACCTTTACAAGGAAAAAACTGCCCTAGAGGCAGGGCTTAATAGGAGTACAAAGATGGCAGCCTGGGGGCCTGCATTAGGCCCCCATGCTGCCATAGCAACCATGACCACCCCACGATTGCATTGCAGGGTGCGCGATGAGCTGCTAGAGGGGGTCACCCCCCTCTTTCTAACGATTTAAATGCCGCGGTCGCTATTGACCGCGGCTTACAGCGGGCTAAACGAGCAGGGTCGCGGTCGAGCACGATCCTGCTCGTTACTGTGAAGTGTTGGCTGTAACATACAGCCGAGACCTGCATTGTATGGAGCGGCTTCACTCTGTCGGCCCGCTCCATACTTCCCCTGCCAGGCTATGACGTAGCCATACGTCAAATGTCGGGAAGAGGTTAAAGCGATTACCCCACCAGCATCTTTTTATCTATCCACTGCATAGGCGATAAGTGTTTAATCGCTAGGGGTCCCACCGATCAAAGGAACGGGGGTCCCGAGAACCCTGAATGAACGGAACGTGGGTTGCGCATGTTCGCTGCCGCTCCATTCATTCCCTATGGCACTGCCGGAGATAGCCGAGTACACTGACTAGCTACATATTTTCGTTTTAGCCGCGCAGCAGCCATAACTTTTTTCTTTTTTCATTGACGTGGCTTTTATGCGGGGGAATTTATTTTTATTTTTTCCTGCACGGTTTGGGTTTACCAATAAATTACTGCGACGTTAAAATGGAAAAAAGTGATTTTTGGAATTTGTTTTTTTCTTTTTATCCCGTTCACGTTTCCCGCTAAGTAACCTGTAAATAAATTCATCAGGTTATTACGGTCGTGTAGGTACCGGCAAAATTATTTCTAAGAGAAGGACCAGAGCGTGTGTATACAGGGCGATAAGTTATATACAAAGAACACACAAAAGTGAGCTCAGGTAATCCTATGTACCGATGTAGCCATCTTTATCTTGACTTTTAACCCATTAAATACACAGTCAAGATAAACTTGGCTTCATCTGTATGGACTTTCGCCAAATACAAGATATATGTGTAATGTATGCAATCCTGACTACCTTGTATACGATGTGACATTAATATTTGGGTAATCATACCAGAAGATGGCAGCCTATAGGGATAAAGATCAATTCATCCGTGTCAGAAGCGTCCATCTGGCACCCCACGCATATCGCCGCCTCTGCGGTTACCTCAGGGGTTAATACATTGTAGGTGCAGGTCCCAGAGATGGATATGTCATATATGTCTAGGATGGTAATACCCCTTTAATACAGTGGGCGCTGCAGAGGAAATGTGTTGCCAACCTTAACTCCGCCCACGATATCATCTGATCGCCGGGGATTTAGAAACCCAACTGCTGGCAATTAGCTAATTATTGGGTGGCATTCTTCAGAGAAGAATCAGGAAAACCCTTTAAGCCTAAATATTATTATTACTATTAACCCCTGGATCACTAGCGCCCCCGCACTTATCTCCAGGTAAGGGGCACGCCAACCAACATCCAGCCGAACCAGGCGGGACAGGGGTGGGGGAACCCATGTTATGGAGATAGGTGCGGGGCCTCTGGGACCCACACCTATCAGACACATATGGCATACCCTGTGTATATGCCATAAATGTCTATGAGGAGTATAACATTTTAAATCAAGTGAATAGGTTACCATGAACATACCTCCTAACCATCCTGGATCCAGTGGTACAGTCCCGGATTCCGGGCGGTGTCCCACTGTCTCGGGTGGCATATCCCGGTTTCAACTGTATCTGCGTCCTCAGGATGCAGATACAGCTGAATATAATGGTGGATTCACTACGTAACGCCGGTGGTGAGCGGCTCGACGCAAACAAGCGTGATGCAGTGACCGGAGGAGCAGAGGGATCTCCTACACTCGTCGTTCGTACAGGGTTTAGGTGAGTTTTTATTTTTGTATAGGGGCATTATACTGGGTATGAGGGGCAGCTATCCGGACATTATTCTGTTTGGAAGGATCCATGGGGGCATTATACTGTATGCGGGGCTTCCATGGAGCATTATACTGTATGTGGGCATCTATGGGGCATTATATTGTATGTGGGCATCCATGGGGGCATTATACTATATGGGGTATCCATGGGAGCATTCTATCTATCTCATATCTATCTATCTATCTATCTATCTATCATCTCATATCTATCTATCTATCTATCTATCTATCTATCTATCTATCTATCTATCTATCTATCTATCTATCTATCTATCTATCTATCTATCTATCTATCTATCTATCTATCTATCTCATATCTCATATCTATCTATCTCATATCTATCTATCTATCTATCTATCTATCTATCTATCTATCTATCTATCTATCTATCTATCTATCTATCTATCTATCTATCTATCTATCTATCTATCTATCTATCTATCTATCTCATATCTCATATCTATCTATCTATCTCATATCTCATATCTATCTATCTATCTATCTATCTATCTATCTATCTATCTATCTATCTATCTATCTATCTATCTATCTATCTATCTATCTATCTATCTATCTATCATCTCATATCTATCTATCTCATATCTCATATCCCATATCTCATATCTATCTATCTGTCTATCTCATATCTATCTATCTATCTATCTATCTATCTATCTATCTATCTATCTATCTATCTATCTATCTATCTATCTATCTATCTATCTATCTATCTCATATCTATCATCTCATATCTATCTATCTATCTATCTATCTATCTATCTATCTATCTATCTATCTATCTATCTATCTATCTCATATCTATCTATCTATCTATCTATCTATCTATCTATCTATCTATCTATCTATCTATCTATCTATCTATCTATCTATCTATCTCATATCTATCTATCTATCTCATATCTATCTATCTATCTATCTATCTATCTATCTATCTATCTATCTATCTATCTATCTATCTATCTATCTATCTATCTATCTATCTATCTATCTATCTATCTATCTATCTATCTATCTATCTATCATCTATGTATCTATCTATCTCTCATATCTATCTATCTATCTATCTATCTATCTATCTATCTATCTATCTATCTATCTATCTATCTCATATCTATCTATCTATCTATCTATCTATCTATCTATCTATCTATCTATCTATCTATCTATCTATCTATCTATCTATCTATCTCATATCTATCTATCTATCTATCTATCTATCTATCTATCTATCTATCTATCTATCTATCTATCTATCTATCATCTATCTATCTATCTATCTATCTATCTATCTATCTATCTATCTATCTATCTATCTATCTATCTATCTATCATCTATGTATCTATCTATCTCTCATATCTATCTATCTATCTATCTATCTATCTATCTATCTATCTATCTATCTATCTATCTATCTATCTATCTATCTATCTATCTATCTCATATCTATCTATCTATCTATCTATCTATCTATCTCATATCTATCTATCTATCTATCTATCTATCTATCTATCTATCTCATATCTATCTATCTATCTATCTATCTATCTATCTATCTATCTATCTATCTATCTATCTATCTATCTATCTATCTATCTCATATCTATCTATCTATCTATCTATCTCATATCTATCTATCTATCTATCTATCTATCTATCTATCTATCTATCTATCTATCTATCTATCTATCTATCTCATATCTATCTCATATCTATCTATCTATCATCTATCTATCTATCTATCTATCTATCTATCTATCTATCTATCTATCTATCTATCTATCTCATATCTATCTATCTATCTATCTATCTATCTATCTATCTATCTATCTATCTATCTATCTATCTATCTATCTATCTATCTATCTATCTATCTATATCTATCTCATATCTATCTCATATCTATCTATCTATCTATCTATCTATCTATCTATCTATCTATCTATCTATCTATCTATCTATCTATCTATCTATCTATCTATCTATCTATCTATCTCATATCTATCTATCTATCTATCTATCTATCTATCTATCTATCTATCTCATATCTATCTATCTCATATCTATCTATCTATCTATCTATCTATCTATCTATCTATCTATCTATCTATCTATCTATCTATCTATCTATCTATCTATCTCATATCTATCTATCTATCTCATATCTATCTATCTATCTATCTATCTATCTATCTATCTATCTATCTATCTATCTATCTATCATCTATCTATCTATCTATCTATCTATCTATCTATCTATCTATCTATCTATCTATCTATCTATCTCATATCTATCTATCTATCTATCTATCTATCTATCTATCTATCTATCTATCTATCTATCTATCTATCTATCTCATATCTATCTATCTCATATCTATCTATCTCATATCTATCTATCTATCTATCTATCTATCTATCTATCTATCTATCTATCTATCTATCTATCTATCTCATATCTATCTATCTATCTATCTCATATCTATCTATCTATCTATCTATCTATCTATCTATCTATCTATCTATCTATCTATCTATCTATCTATCTATCTATCTATCTATCTATCTATCTATCTATCTATCTATCTATCATCTATTCTCAGACACCATATTCTCCCAACCAGTCAAAACGTAACCTCTTACTTAGTCCTCAACAAAATGTTTTCAGTAAATCACCTTAAAACTCCTACATTATAACCTCCCGTTACATTATCCCTTGTATAAACTACAACTCTATCAAATACAATCCCCACGACTCGTTGCCTTTACATACTACACTATTCAGCATTGCACTATACATTAATGTAGCAGAGCTGACTTTGTGATGCATTGCTTACGCACAATCAAAACTCTTAAAATTCAGGCAATGCAGTAACTTTTGCCTGCAGTCCTCACGTTGTGATATCTCGATGATTTGCGCCAAATGACAATCTCAACTCTGCTACATCTGACAAACTCATTTGTGATAAATCTCTTATGTTTCTGGGAGATGAGTGTACTGAGGGCACTTACTTGTGGGGCTCTGGATGCTGAGGAGACAAGTTTCTATGATGCAGACTTGAGAGGATGTTGCAGTTGGGGCAATGCGGAGGTGAACTGCAGCTTCCCAGGCAGCTGAGCCAGGATCTAGTGTTACAGGATACACAGTGCGACCGCCTCTCGCTGCTGCTGATCTCCCTGGTGGAAAATGCTCTGGCTCAGAACATCATTAATCAATGCCCCTCTCTACCTCCGTCAGCCCTTGGAAAGCAAAACTGGGAGGGAACAGAGGGGACACCGGATCAAATAAAAATAAAGGGTGCGGGCGGGGGGGGGAGTATATTGGAAAAAAAAGGGGAAGAAACTGGGGGGGGGGGGTGAAATTAGCATTTTCTTGAATCAATGGCTTCCTTGCTGATTCATTAGACTTAACACAAACTACGCTGTTTGTTACGGCAGGAATGATGGATGGAACCGGCCCTTACAGTCGGGAACGGTGCGGCTGACCAAAGCAAAAAGGAACTTACCTGTGATTTTCAGGAGTAATTTAATACAAACCCACAGTAAATATCAATACATCAGTCATCTAATTTGACAAGCTTCCCAGTTTTCCGAAATTTCTAAATTGCAACTATGTAGTGATGCATGACCTGACATCCTATTATAATACTGCCCCCTATGAACAAGAATATAACTACAATAATACTGCCCCTATATACAAGAACATAACTACTATAATACAGCTCCCTATATACAAGAACATAACTACTATAATACTGCCCCTATATACAAGAATATAACTACTGTAATACTGCCCCTATATACAAGAATATAACTACTATAATACTGCCCCCTATATACAAGAATATAACTACTATAATACTGCTCCTATATACAAGAATATAACTACTATAATACTGCCTCCTATATACAAGAATATAACTACTATAATACTGCTCCTATATACAAGAATATATCTACTATAATACTGCTCCTATATACAAGAATATAACTACTATAATACTGCTCCCTATATACAAGAATATAACTACTATAATACTGCCCCTATATACAAGAATATAACTACTATAATACTGCCCCTATATACAAGAATATAACTACTATAATACTTCTCCTATATACAAGAATATAACTACTATAATACTGCCCTCTATATACAAGAATATAACTACTATAATACTGCTCCTATATACAAGAATATAACTACTATAATACTGCTCCCTATATACAAGAATATAACTACTATAATACTGCCCCCTATATACAAGAATATAACTACTATAATACTGCTCCCTATATACAAGAATATAACTACTATAATACTGCCCCCTATATACAAGAATATAACTACTATAATACTGCCCCCTATATACAAGAATATAACTTCTATAATACTGCCTCCTATATACAAGAATATAACTACTATAATACTGCTTCCTATATACAAGAATATAACTACTATAATACTGCTCCCTATATACCAGAATATAACTACTATAATACTGCTCCTATATACAAGAATATAACTACTATAATACTGCTCCCTATATACAAGAATATAACTACTATAATACTGCCCCCTATATACAAGAATATAACTACTATAATACTGCCCCATATATACAAGAATATAACTACTATAATACTGCCTCCTATATACAAGAATATAACTACTATAATACTGCCTCCTATATACAAGAATATAACTACTATAATACTGCTCCCTATATACAAGAATATAACTACTATAATACTGCCCCTTATATACAAGAATATAACTACTATAATACTACCCCTATATACAAGAATATAACTACTATAATACTGCTCCTATATACAAGACTATAACTACTATAATACGGCCGCCTACGGACAAAAATATAACTACTATAATACTGCCCCCTATACACAAGAATATAACTATTATAATACTGCCCCTATATACAAGAATATAACTACTATAATACTGCTACTATATATAAGACTATAACTACTATAATACTGCTCCTATATACAAGAATATAACTACTATAATACTGCTCCTATATACAAGAATATAACTACTATAATACTGCCCATATATACAAGAATATAACTACTATAATACTGCCTCCTATATACAAGAATATAACTACTATAATACTGCTCCTATATACAAGAATATAACTACTATAATACTGCTCCTATATACAAGAATATAACTACTATAATACTGCCCCTATATACAAGACTATAACTACTATAATACGGCCGCCTACGGACAAAAATATAACTACTATAATACTGCTCCTATATACAAGAATATAACTACTATAATACTGCTCCTATATACAAGAATATAACTACTATAATACTGACCCCTATATACAAGAATATAACTACTATAATACTACCCCCTATATACAAGAATATAACTACTATAATACTGTTCCCTATATACAAGAATATAACTACTATAATACTGCCCCCTATATACAAGAATATAACTACTATAATACTGCTCCCTATATACAAGAATATAACTGCTATAATACTGCCCCTATATACAAGAATATAACTACTATAATACTGATCCTATATACAAGAATATAACTACTATAATACTGCTCCCTACATACAAGAATATAACTACTATAATACTGCTCCTATATACAAGAATATAACTAATATAATACTGCCCCCTATATACAAGAATATAACTGCTATAATACTGCCCCTATATACAAGAATATAACTACTATAATACTGCCCCCTATATACAAGAATATAACTACTATAATACTGCCCCCTATATACAAGAATATAACTACTATAATACTGCTCCTATATACAAGAATATAACTACTATAATACTGCTCCTATATACAAGAATATAACTACTATAATACTGCTCCCTATATACAAGAATATAACTACTATAAGGGCATGGCCACACGTGGCGGATTTCCTCCGCAACTGTCCGCATCAATGCCGCACCTAATCCGGGTTGCGGATTACGGCTGCGGATCTGCCCAAAATGTGCAGAAAATTGATGCGGACTAGCTGCTGCGGACTGCGGGAAAAGTGCTTCCCTTCTCCCTATCAGTGCAGGATAGAGAGAAGGGACAGCACTTTCCCTAGTGAAAGTAAACGAATTTCATACTTACCGGCCGTTGTCTTGGTGACGCGTCCCTCTTTCGGCATCCAGCCCGATCTCCCTGGATGACGCGCCAGTCATGTGACCGCTGCAGCCTGTGCTTGGCCTGTGATTGGCTGCAGCCGTCACTTACACTGAAACGTCATCCTGGGAGGCCGGACTGGAGACAGACGCAGGGAGTTCTCGGTAAGTATGAACTTATATTTTATTTTACAGATACATGTATATTGGGATCGGTAGTCACTGTCCCGGGTGCAGAAACAGTTACTGCCGATCGCTTAACTCTTTCAGCACCCTGGACAGTGACTATTTACAGACGTCTCCTAGCAACGCTCCCGTCATTACGGGAGCCCCATTGACTTCCTCAGTCTGGCTGTAGACCTAGAAATACATAGGTCCAGCCAGAATGAAGAAATGTCAAGTTAAAAAAGCAAGACGCATCCGCAGCACACATAACATGTGCATGACAGCTGCGGACTTCATTGCGGAAATTAGAATCTCCATTGAAGTCAATGGAGAAATTCCGCCATGAGTCCGCCACTGCTCCGCAACAGACAGAGCATGCTGCGGACACCAAATTCCGCTCCGCAGCCTATGCTCCGCAGCGGAATTTTACGCATCGTCTAAACGAACACTGCTAAATTAAAGTGGAAGTCAATGGAGAAACGGCTCCGCTGCGGATTAACGCTGCGGAGTGTCCGCAGCGGAATTTAAGTGAAATTCCGCCACGTGTGAACCCAGCCTAATACTGCTCCTATATACAAGAATATAACTACTATAATACTGCCCCTATATAAAAGAATATAACTACTATAATACTGCCCCCTATATACAAGAATATAACTACTATAATACTGCCCCTATATACAAGAATATAACTAATATAATACTGCCCCCTATATACAAGAATATAACTACTATAATACTGCCCCCTATATACAAGAATATAACTAATATAATACTGCCCCCTATATACAAGAATATAACTGCTATAATACTGCCCCTATATACAAGAATATAACTACTATAATACTGCCCCCTATATACAAGAATATAACTATAATACTGCCTCCTATATTCAAGAATATAACTACTATAATACTGCCCCTATATACAAGAATATAACTACTATAATACTACTCCTATATACAAGAATATAACTACTATAATACTGCTCCCTATATACAAGAATGTAACTACTATAATACTACTCCTATATACAAGAATATAACTACTATAATACTGCTCCCTATATACAAGAATGTAACTACTATAATACTGCCCCCTATATACAAGAATATAACTATAATACTGCCTCCTATATTCAAGAATATAACTACTATAATACTGCCCCTATATACAAGAATATAACTACTCTAATACTACTCCTATATACAAGAATTATAACTACTATAATACTGCTCCTATATACAAGAATGTAACTACTATAATACTACTCCTATATACAAGAATATAACTACTATAATACTGCTCCCTATATACAAGAATGTAACTACTATAATACTACTACTATATACAAGATATAACTACTATAATACTACTCCTATATACAAGAATATAACTACTATAATACTGCCCCTATATACAAGAATATAACTACTATAATACTGCCCCCTATTACAAGAATATAACTAATATAATACTGCCCCCTATATACAAGAATATAACTGCTATAATACTGCCCCTATATACAAGAATATAACTACTATAATACTGCCCCTATATACTAAGAATTATAACTACTATAATACTGCCCCCTATATACAAGAATATAACTATAATACTGCCTTCCTAATATAAGAATATAAAACTACTATAATACTGCTCCTATATACAAGAATATAACTACTATAATACTGCTCCTATATACAAGAATATATCTACTATAATACTGCCCCCTATATACAAGAATATAACTACTATAATATTGCTCCTATATACAAGAATATAACTACTATAATACTGCCCCCTATATACAAGAATATAACTACTATAATACTGCCTCCTATATACAAGAATATAACCACTATAATACTGCCTCCTATATTCAAGAATATAACTACTATAATACTACCCCTATATACAAGAATATAACTACTATAATACTGCTCCCTATATACAAGAATGTAACTACTATAATACTACTCCTATATACAAGAATATAACTACTATAATACTGCCCCTATATACAAGAATATAACTACTATAATACTGCCCCCTATATATAAGAATATAACTACTATAATACTGCCCCTATATACAAGAATATAACTATAATACTGCCTCCTATATATAAGAATATAACTACTATAATACTGCTCCTATATACAAGAATATATCTACTATAATACTGCCCCCTATATACAAGAATATAACTACTATAATACTGCTCCTATATACAAGAATATAACTACTATAATACTGCCCCCTATATACAAGAATATAACTACTATAATACTGCCTCCTATATACAAGAATATAACCACTATAATACTGCCTCCTATATTCAAGAATATAACTACTATAATACTGCCCCTATATACAAGAATATAACTACTATAATACTGCTCCCTATATACAAGAATGTAACTACTATAATACTACTCCTATATACAAGAATATAACTACTATAATACTGCCCCTATATACAAGAATATAACTACTATAATACTGCCCCCTATATACAAGAATATAACTACTATAATACTGCCCCCTATATAGAGGAATATAACTACTATAATACTGCCCCTATATACAAGAATATAACTACTATAATACTGCTCCCTATATACAAGAATATAACTACTATAATACTGCTCCTGTATACAAGAATATAACTACTATAATACTGCTCCTATATACAAGAATATAACTACTATAATACTGCCCCTATATACAAGAATATAACTACTATAATACTGCCCTCTATATACAAGAATATAACTACTATAATACTGCCCCTATATACAAGAATATAACTACTATAATACTGCCCCCTATATACAAGAATACAACTACTATAATACTGCCCCTATATACAAGAATATAACTACTATAATACTGCCCCCTATATACAAGAATATAACTACTATAATACTGCTCCTATATACAAGAATATAACTACTATAATACTGCTCCTATATACAAGAATATGACTACTATAATACTGCCTCCTATATACAAGAATATAACTACTATAATACCGCTCCTATATACAAGAATATAACTACTATAATACTGCCCCTATATACAAGAATATATCTACTATAATACTGCCCCCTATATACAAGAATATAACTACTATAATACTGCCCCCTATATACAAGAATATAACTACTATAATACTGTCCTATATACAAGAATGTAACTACTATAATACTGCCCCTTATATACAATAATATAACTACTATAATACTGCCCTCTATAGGACATGGTTGGATCTGAGAAGTTTTTCATGTGTTTGCAGATTTTCCAGATATATAAATGATGTCCTTGATGTCCCCTATATAATATGAACATCTTATCACCAGTAATGGAGTAGACTTTATTTTCTCGCAGAGTTTGTATTTAGCATTGATCTTCCATGTTTTTTTACAATGTGATTGTGAGTTCGGACAATCAGTGATCTTATAAGAGATCTATTACTTTTTAAAGGGTAACTAAACGTTCAACAAACTTCTGACATGTCATTGTGACATGTCAGAAGTTTTTATTGGAGGGGTTCTGAGCACTGAGACCCCCACCAATAGCTAGACTGCAAGGACCCATTATCCACTTTACCTGCCCAGGACCTTAACCATCCTTCTTTGAATTAACACACCAACACCTTCTTTATGCAAATGTGGAAGTGGCCACAGCTTTATTATTATTTACAACCATCGGCATGAAGACATATATATATTTATTTATTTCCTCTCCTCCTGAAATGCCGATGCTCCCTGTCTCCATCAGGCATGTAGGGTGCTACCTCCGTCTTCATCTGCCGTACTTTCCGCCAGCTGTGACATCTACGAAAAAACCAGAAAAACGCCAGAACAAGAATATAACCGTAGAAAAATTTTAAAAAACAAAACCAAAACCACCAGGGGAGGGAGGGCGGGTGTTTCTTCCACTGCAGCTTGAAGGTAAGAGGGCTTCCTGCTCCAAACCTCTGCCTTATATCTTCTTAACCACGCCCCTCTTACCCCTTGTTGACCAATCCTGATCCTGGGCATTATTTTAAACCGTTCCATCCTTTCTTAACCCCTTGCAGTCCCTGACACTCTCCCTAGGCGCTTCAGTGTCTACAAAAATGAAACGACAGAAGCGCTCAGGTAATCGCTCAGCCGCTTTGTTTTCGTTCGTTTTTACCTGAAAGCCGTTGAAGCAGAGTACGGGCTCATAGACTTTCTACATCGCTAACCGTAAAAAGCCGAACAGAAAGGAATCGGCTGAGCTCTCACTATGACATGTCAGAAGTTTGTTGAACGTTCAGTTACCACTACAAGGTTATGTGAAGGACAGCTTTCCCTCTAGTGGTGGAATTACAAATTGCAGCTGATATCGAACTTGATGCCATCCAGGGGCAGCCATAGGGGTATGCGACCTGTGCCGTTGCACATGGCGCATTACTTCAGAAGCTGGAAGGGGGCTCTGCGCTGGCTCCCTTCCCCTACTTGTTTCAGAAGCGTCCGGGCCCAGCGACTCAGCAGTCGCCTTTCTGCTCTGGCGCTTCTTCACTCAGTGGCATCGCTACCGCTGTAGCAGCCATAATCGCTGCTAGCAGCGGCACCGGGCATGAGGGCGCCCGTGCCGGACCCCTTCATGGGCAGAGGTGCCACTAGGAGCCTCTGCGGCTGCTACAGCGGTAGTGACGCCACTATACCAGAGCAGGGAGGTATCTTTCTGGTCTGCTATCTACTTGCGCCACTGTAGCTCCCTGTAGGAGCGGAATCCTCGTGTGGCCGGGGATTCGGCTCGTGGACAGAGCGCTTGATGTCTCTGTCCATATTTGGATGGTGACATCAGGGGCAACTCCTGAAGCGGAATCCCCGTATACAGAGTTGCCGACTCTGTGAACGGGGATTCCACTCCAGGAGAGGCCCTTGACGTCACTGTCCATAAATGGACACAGATGACAGGGGCTTCTCCTGCAGTGGATTCCCCAGTCAAAGCGTCGGCAACGCTGTGTTCGTGGATTCCGCTTCAGGAGTTGCCCCTGATGTCACTGTCCATATATGGACAGAGACATCAAGCGAAGTCCTCCTGGAGGACAGAGACATCAAGCGAAGCGGTCCTGGAGGACAGAGACATCAAGCTCCCTTCAGGGAGCACAGTGGTGCTATCTTCAGGAAGGAGGGGTGTTATCTACAAGGGGGCTGTGGGCTGTGTGGCATTATCTACAGGGGGCTGCGTGGCTCTACCTACAGGGGGCTTTGTGGCACTATCTACAAGGGGGCCGTGTGGCACTACCTACAAGGTGGCTGTGTGGAACTACCTACAGGGGGAATCTGTAAATGGGGGTCTGATGGTCATTACTGTAAGTGGGGGGCTAATGATTATTTTACTGAGAGTGGGGGGCTGATGGTCTTCAAGTGGTTTCCACCTCTGAGCTCCAATTTAAATTAATAGGAGGCAGAAAATAACTGCGGCGCTCGTTTGCTGCTTTTTTACCTGCGTATTTTGCATTCGTTTCAACGGCTTAAAACAAAACGCAAAAAAAAAGTTCAAACAACGCTCGCTGTCAGTTCCTGAAGGAAATTTGAGGCAGAATTTTTTTGCCTTACAAAAAGCGTTGTGTGAACATACCCTACGAGTGTAGTGCTTGTTTTTAGCCTTTTCCGTCTTTCTTGAAACAATTTTTGGTAGGGGTGCCCTGCCTCGAGTTCGAAAAGGATGGGAAACTCTGTACTAGGCTACAGGATCACCCCGGCCGACGCAAGGATCCTGTCGTGGAGCAGCTCAGTTTATTGTGGGAAAGGAGCCGAGGTGAGTACAATTTTTTGTTTTTGTTTGGGGGCACTGTCTACAAGGAGGAGGTGGGGGCCTGTATGGCACTGTCTACAAGGGGGAGGTGGGGGGCTGTATGGCACTGTCTACAAGGGGGAGGTGGGGGACTGTATGGCACTATCTACAAGGGGGAGGTGGGGGACTGTATGGCACTATCTACAAGGAGGAGGTGGGGGACTGTATGGCACTGTCTACAAGGGGGAGGTGGGGGACTGTATGGCACTGTCTACAAGGGGGAGGTGGGGGACTGTATGGCACTGTCTACAAGGAGGAGGTGGGGGGCTGTATGGCACTGTCTACAAGGGGGAGGTGGGGGACTGTATGGCACTATCTACAAGGAGGAGGTGGGGGACTGTATGGCACTGTATACAAGGGGGAGGTGCGGGGACTGTATGGCACTGTCTACAAGGGGGAGGTGGGGGACTGTATTGCACTGTCTACAAGGAGGAGATGAGGGGCTGTATGGCACTGTCTACAAGGGGGAGGTGGGGGACTGTATGGCACTATCTACAAGGGGGAGGTGGGGGACTGTATGGCACTATCTACAAGGAGGAGGTGGGGGACTGTATGGCACTGTATACAAGGAGGAGGTGGGGGACTGTATGGCACTCTCTACAAGGGGGAGGTGGGGGACTGTATGGCACTGTCTACAAGGAGGAGGTGGGGGGCTGTATGGCACTGTCTACAAGGGGGAGGTGGGGACTGTATGGCACTATCTACAAGGAGGAGGTGGGGGACTGTATGGCACTGTATACAAGGAGGAGGTGGGGGACTGTATGGCACTCTCTACAAGGAGGAGGTGGGGGACTGTATGGCACTGTATACAAGGAGGAGGTGGGCGACTGTATTTATAATACACACCTCAGGTTCTGCAGAACTTCATAATATGCACCTTGGCTGCTGCAAAACCACATAATAGACACCACAGCTGCTGCAGAACATCATGACACCTACATCAGGTGCTGCAAATTGATGCCGTGCGCCACATTTATGAAATATTTTAGAATTTTTTGGACTGATCCGACAAGGAGGTGCGGCTTAGTGGAATTTGGGCGTGGCTTAAGAGGTGGCTTAAAATTTTGGCGCAACCAAAGTCCAAGATGTGGTGTAAAGTTATAGAGAAGTGTCTAAAGATGCGATGTATTTATCATCCAGCAGGAGGCATTGTGATAAAGTTGTAGCCTCGAGTTTACTAAGCGGTCTGAATTTAGGACAGTATTAGTAAATCTGCCTAATATGTCCAGAAGTATGTGGACCCCCTCCTAAATATACGGATCAGGTGTGTCCGCCACACCCACTGCAAACTGGTATATAAAATCAAGCACACAGCCATGTAATCTCCATAAATAAACATTGCTAGTAGTATGGGTCGTACTGAAAAGCTCAGTGACTTTACACGTGGCACTGTCGAAGGATGCCATCTTTACCACAAGTCAGTATGTGAAGTTTCATATCTGCTATATCTGCCCCAGTCACCTGTAAGTGTTATTATTATCTGCTAGATCTGCCCTGATCATCTGTAAGTGTTATTATTATCTGCTAGATCTGCTCCGGTCACATGTAAGTGTTGTTATTATCTGCTAGATCTGCCCCAGTCACTTATAAGTGTTGTTATTATCTGCTAGATCTGCCCTGGTCACCTGTAAGTGTTATTATCTGCTAGATCTGCCCCGGTCACAAGTAAGTGTTATTATTATCTGCTAGATCGACCCCGGTCACCTATAAGTGTTGCTATTATCTGCTAGATCTGCCCCAGTCACCTATAAGTGTTGTTATTATCTGCTAGGCCTGCCCCAGTCATCTGTAAGTGTTATGATCTGACCTGGGCACTTGTAAGTGTTATTATTAGCAGCTAAATCTGCCCCAGTCGCCTGTAAGTGTTATTATTATCTTCTAGATCTGTCCTGCTCACCTGTAAGTGTTATTATCTGCTAGATCTGTTCTAGTCACCTGTTAGTGTTATTATTATTATCTGCTGGATCTGCCCAGTCACCTGAAAGTGTTGTTATTATTATCTGCTAGATCTGCCCCAGTCACCTGTAAGTGTTGTTATTATTATCTGCTAGACCTACTCTGGTCACCTGTAAGTGCTATTATTATCTGCTAGATCTGCCCCTGTCACCTGTAGGTGCTACTATCTGCTAGATCTGCGCCAGTCACCTGTAAGCGCTATTATTATCTGCTAGATCTGACCAGTCACCTGTAAGTGTTATCATTATCTGCTAAATCTGCCCCGGTCACCTGTAAGTGTTACTGTTATCTGCTAGATCTTCCATGGTCACCTGTAACTATTATTATCTGCTAGATCTGTTCTAGTCACCTGTAAGTGTTGTTATTATTATCTGCTGGAGCTACTCCGGTGACCTGTAAGTGTTATTATTATCTGCTAGATCTGCCCCGGTCACCTGTAGGTGCTACTATCTGCTAGATCTTCCCCAGTCACCTGTAAGTGCTATTATTATGTGCTAGATCTGCCCAGTCACCTGTGAGGGTATGTTCACACGGCGGGGGTCCGTAACGGCTGAAATTACGGGGATGTTTCAGCCTGAAAACATCCCCGTAATTTCAGCCGTACCGGCATGTGCAGGCGCTTGAACGCCGCGTCAATTACGGCCGTAATTAGCGCTGCTATTCATTGGAGTCAATGAATAGCGGCTCCAATTACGGCCAAAGAAGTGACAGGTCACTTCTTCTACGCGGGCGTCTATTTACGCGCCGTCATTTGACAGCGGCGCGTAAATATACGCCTCGTGTGAACAGACAAACGTCTGCCCATTGCTTTCAATGGGCAGATGTTTGTCAGCGCTATTGAGGCGCTATTTTCAGACGTAATTCGGGGCCAAAACGCCCGAATTACGTCCGTAAATAGGCCGTGTGAACATACCCTAAGTGTTATTATTATCTGCTAGTTCTGCCCTGGTCACCTGTAAGTGTTATTATTATCTGCTAGATCTGCCCTGGTCACCTGTAAGTGTTATATTTGTCTGCTAGATCTGCCCCGGTCACCTGTAAGTGCTATTATTATGTGCTAGATCTGCCCCAGTCACCTGTAAGTGCTATTATTATCTGCTAGATCTACGCAGTCACCAGTAAGTGTTATTATTATCTGCTAGATCTGCCCCGGTCACCTGTAAGTGTTATTATTATCTGCTAGATCTTACCCAGTCACATGTAAGTGTTATTTTTATCTCCTAGATCTGCCCTGGTCACCTGTAAGTGTTATTAGCTGCTAGATCTTCCCCAGTCACCTGTAACTGTTATTTTTATCTGCTAGATCTGCCCAGTCACCTATAAGTGCTATTATTATCTGCTAGATCTGCCCCTGTCCCCTGTAGGTGCTACTATCTGCTAGATCTGCCCCAGTCACCTGTAAGTGCTATTATTATCTGCTAGATCTGCCCAGTCACCTGTAAGTGTTATTATTATCTGCTAGATCTGTCCCGGTCACCCGTAAGTGTTATTATTATCTGCTAAATCTGCCCCAGTCACCTGTAAGTGTTGTTATTATTATTATCTGCTAGAGCTACTCCGGTCACCTGTAAGTGTTATTATTATCTGCTAGATCTGCCCCAGTCACCTGTGAGTGCTATTATTATCTGCTAGATCGGCCCCTGTCACCTGTAGGTGCTACTATCTGCTAGATCTGCCCCAGTCACCTGTAAGTGATATTATTATCTGCTAGATCTGCCCCAGTCACCTGTAAGTGTTGTTATTATTATCTGCTAGACCTACTCTGGTCACCTGTAAGTGCTATTATTATCTGCTAGATCTGCCCCTGTCACCTGTCGGTGCTACTATCTGCTAGATCTGCACCAGTCACCTGTAAGCGCTATTATTATCTGCTAGATCTGAAAAGTCACCTGTAAGTGTTATCATTATCTGCTAAATCTGCCCCGGTCACCTGTAAGTGTTACTGTTATCTGCTAGATCTTCCATGGTCACCTGTAACTATTATTATCTGCTAGATCTGTTCTAGTCACCTGTAAGTGTTGTTATTATTATCTGCTGGAGCTACTCCGGTGACCTGTAAGTGTTATTATTATCTGCTAGATCTGCCCCGGTCACCTGTAGGTGCTACTATCTGCTAGATCTGCCCCAGTCACCTGTAAGTGTTATTATTATGTGCTAGATCTGCCCAGTCACCTGTAAGTATTATTATCTGCTAGTTCTGCCCTGGTCACCTGTAAGTGTTATTATTATCTGCTAGATCTGCCCTGGTCACCTGTAAGTGTTATATTTGTCTGCTAGATCTGCCCCGGTCACCTGTAAGTGCTATTATTATGTGCTAGATCTGCCCCAGTCACCTGTAAGTGCTATTATTATCTGCTAGATCTACGCAGTCACCAGTAAGTGTTATTATTATCTGCTAGATCTGCCCCGGTCACCTGTAAGTGTTATTATTATCTGCTAGATCTTACCCAGTCACATGTAAGTGTTATTTTTATCTCCTAGATCTGCCCTGGTCACCTGTAAGTGTTATTAGCTGCTAGATCTTCCCCAGTCACCTGTAACTGTTATTTTTATCTGCTAGATCTGCCCCAGTCACCTATAAGTGCTATTATTATCTGCTAGATCTGCCCCTGTCCCCTGTAGGTGCTACTATCTGCTAGATCTGCCCCAGTCACCTGTAAGTGCTATTATTATCTGCTAGATCTGCCCAGTCACCTGTAAGTGTTATTATTATCTGCTAGATCTGTCCCGGTCACCCGTAAGTGTTATTATTATCTGCTAAATCTGCTCCAGTTACCTGTAAGTGTTGTTATTATTATCTGCTAGAGCTACTCCGGTCACCTGTAAGTGTTATTATTATCTGCTAGATCTGCCCCAGTCACCTGTGAGTGCTATTATTATCTGCTAGATCGGCCCCTGTCACCTGTAGGTGCTACTATCTGCTAGATCTGCCCCAGTCACCTGTAAGTGCTATTATTATCTGCTAGATCTGCCCCGGTCACCTGTAAGTGTTATTATTATCTGCTAGATCTCCCCCAGTCACATGTAAGTGTTATTTTTATCTGCTTGATCTGTCCTGGTCACCTGTAAGTGTTATTATCTGCTAGATCTTCCCCAGTCATCTGTAAGTGTTATTATTATCTGCTAGATCTGCCCCGGTCACCTGTAAGTGTTATTATTGTGAAGTGGAAGAGTCTAGAAGTAACAGCTCAGAAGAAAAGCAGTAAACTACACAACCTTACAGATCGGGGCCATCCTCTCTTATATCACTCACTATACAGATCCACACGGCCTCTGGAGGTGACATCAGCACCAGAACTGTGTGTCCAGAGCTTCATAAAATGGGTCTCCATTGTCACTGCACAAAAGCCTGAGATCACCATACTCAATGCCAAGTGTTGGCAGGAGTGGTGTAAAGCACGTCGTCACTAGACTCTGCAGCAGCGCGTTCTCTGGTGAGATGAATTGCATCCCACTACCTGGCAGTCTGATGGAGGAATCTGGGTTTGGTGGATGCCAGGAGAACGCTGCCTATGTAATATATAGCGCCTACTACTGTAACATTTGATGGAGGAGGAATAACACCTTTGGGATGAAATGGAATGTCAATTGTGATAGAGATCCCCTTATCCAACATCAGTGCCTGACCCCAAAAATGCCCTTTTGGCTCAATGGGCACAAATACACACGCACACACACACACGCACACACACACACACACACACACACACACACACACACACACACACACACACACACACACACACACACAGACACACACACACACACACACACACACACACACACACACACACACACACACACACACACACACACAGACACACACACACCACTTTGCTCTATAATATGTTGATGCTGCAAAACTGGCAAGAAATCAATCAAATAAATGTGTGCATAAAGTTTACAAAATTGGAAATGAAGTTCAAGTGTCTTCCAGCAGGTGGCGCCATTCCCTAAGATTTGTATTTTTGTCTACATGAAGTTCTATTAAGATCTTTTTAAAGGGATATTCCCATCTAAAACATAAATGCATGATAGGTGCTGGTTCTACCTTGAAGACTTTCCCCTACTGAGAGAACGGAGATCTTGTGCCCCCCAGTTATTCGGCTCATGCCAGCCACTGTCCCAATTGAAGTCTACGGGAGTAACGGTAGGAGCAGAGCAAGCAACTCGTAACTCCTGTAGACTTCAATGCATCGGCCACCTCTCCAATTAATTCAATAGGGCCGCAGGCAGTATGAATCGGAAAACGGGGGTAATAGGACAACCACTGTGTCAAGAGTTGATGGTTCCAGGTGGTTTCGAAACCTAACGACCCCCAAAAACTAAGAACACTAAGAATTTTCTGACTGTGTAACGAATCCCCCCCCCCCCCCCCAGCACTCAGTAGATGAGGGGAGCGGCTAATAATAGTCCAGATAACGCTTCATGACTACAAAGTTTTAACACCCTTAACGCATTCATATCTCCAATTCTGACTTTTTTTTCTACTTTTTGCTCATCTTTAGTAATGAGAAGGATCAGAGGGTCGACAAGATTGATACATTGTAACAAACCCAGCAGCTGCGTGAGCAGGTTGGGAATTTTAGTATTTGGATGTTATTGATGTTTCCATTCACTGACAACAAGCAGAGTTCTGATGAAGAATCACAACACAATGTATATTAGAAGCTCCAGAACTTTTCTGGACAACTCCTTTAAGGACTAAAGTTGAATTCTGACAGAGCCACTGGCCATAGGGACAATAGGGCATTAGCTAAACAGGTCAGCTGCCGGACAAGGTGACCTCATCCGATGGGTCCGGTCCGGTGTGAGGTCATCTCGGCGTTGATGGATGGATTGTGTCTGGAAGGAAGTCTGAGCTTGAATTAGTTTAATTTCTCAATTGATTCAGCAGTCCTGCCCTAGTCATATCCACTTTCACTGAGCCGCCCCCTCCTCCCCCTCACTTACACAGCAAGACATCCCTTAAAGGGGAATTCCATCTTCAGATAAAACTCATACGGTACCATCTGCAACGTGAAGGGGCTCAGACCTGGAGCATCTCTTCTTAGAACTCTACGTTGTGCCGTCCCTCTGTTATTCCTCCTAGTAATCTATAAATGAATTGACCACTGGGTGTTACCAGTTGGGGGTGTGTCCCTACACAGACTGACACTGTCCAATCAGTGCTGACAGAGTGAGACTGCCTAGGGACACGCCCCTTTGAGAAGAGGAATGGTGACACCCAGTTGTCAATTTAGTCAGAAATTTCTAGGAGGAATAACAGAGGATCGGCACTACGCAAAATTGAAAAACAATTTGCCGAATAATTATTTACTAAAGGTGACGGGTCCTCTTTAAACCTGGGTGACCACCGGTATGACGGAGGTTACAGCTCTCTTAGAGGTAGTCACCCATCTTTTCTACACGCCCGAATGCCAATTCTACCTACGTATAATACAGCACTGTGAAGGAGGACTCAAGGAGTTATATACACTGGTCATTTTTAAAGGGGAACTCCCCTCCCAGCTGTTAATCAGTGCATTGGCATTCATTGATTGATGAACAATTCCTTAAAGTCACGTTATCACCATTTATTGGGGGAGGAGCGTTGTCCTGTAGAAGATCCCTCCCACATATGACCGGTAGCATCCTGGTGATGATATTATGGTGGGGAATTGCCTTTTAAGCGATTATCTCATATATTACTCCACACTTTAACCCTTGTTTTGCCACAATGCATCAGCACAAGCTGGTGACCCGGTTAATAGGACGGTAGCGCGGGACCGGGCACCCTGACTATGAATGTGCCACTGACTCAGATGCCGACACTTCCGTCCACTGACAGACAATGTATTTTGAGGCGCTGACGATCGCGAGTGGAATTCCTGTGCGGCCGGGAGTTGGCAGCCTCATCGCTATCACAGTTGCTGAATGAATTTAGCAGACGGGAATCTTATCTGGTCCGGAATAAAGGACTATTCATGTCCTGGGGAAGGGGGGGGGGGATTATTATAGCCTGCAGGCGTCAGATTTATAACAGATCTCCACTGATCGGGGAGGATCATCCTGAGAGCAGATCTATCAATTAGAGTGAATGTAATAGTGAGAGTGACCTGGAGAACATTCTCACTATTGCAGCTTCTCATCACTGATGTAGACGTACAGCAGGGCACAGAGGTAATGGGGAGTGGGTATGCTGCCCCACAGTGGCCGGAGGTTACCCACATACGTGTTCAAAGAGAAAGCAACATAAATTGTGGTCAAAATTTAAGCCAATTCTACCTTAAAAGGGCAACAAGAATGAGAATGACCTGGGATCTGATGACTCCTATTCTTCGGGGGAAACGGGGTGATCACCAATATGGCTTTCCCAGTTACCTAAATGACAATGGTACTCAGTTATGTAGTGATATATAATACAGTGTAGTGCATGGCAGCTGAGGAGGATGGGAGTGTTTGTCAGGCTGGCAGGATAATGACTACAAACAGGAAGTCCATAAGTCCCGGGGGTCACTCTACATTTCTGCTGGTTCTCCACAAATTCTTGTCCGGTGACATAAGAACATAGTCATTAGAAGACTATGTATCACACATGATAGGCTTAGATACATAAACTCAGCAGACAGTATCACACATGATAGGCTTAGATACATAAACTCAGCAGACAGTATGACACATGATAGGCTTAGATACATAAACTCAGCAGACAGTATGACACATGATAGGCTTAGATACATAAACTCAGCAGACAGTATCACACATGAAGGGCTTAGATACATAAACTCAGCAGACAGTATCACACATGATAGGCTTAGATACATAAACTCAGCAGACTGTATCACACATGATAGGCTTAGATACATAAACTCAGCAGACAGTATCACACATGAAGGGCTTAGATACATAAACTCAGCAGACAGTATCACACATGATAGGCTTAGATACACAGCTCAGCAGACAGTATCACACAAGATAGGATTAGATACAGAGCTCAGCAGACAGTATCACACATGATTGGATTAGATACACAGCTCAGCAGACAGTATCACACATGATAGGATTAGATACAGGGCTCAGCAGACAGTATCACACATGATAGGATTAGATACAGGGCTCAGCAGACAGTATCACACGAGATAGGATTAGATACAGAGCTCAGCAGACAGTATCACACATGATTGGATTAGATACACAGCTCAGCAGACAGTATCACACATGATAGGATTAGATACAGGGCTCAGCAGACAGTATCACACATGATAGGATTAGATACAGGGCTCAGCAGGCAGCTGTGAGATGAATGGAGAGTCACTGTCTGTGTATTTGCCCTGTGCCCGGTGACTCTGCACTTCTACATTGGTATGAACAGCTGAAGCCGCTGCTGTCTATTTAAGATGCCAGGTTATCAGTCACCACATTGGTGACAAATTTATGGGGGGCTTCTGGAAAATAACGTAGTGCCCAATATGGCAGCTGCATGTACCATGGACCCAAATAACACATCTCCTGTCCTGATAGTTTGTTACAATGTATCAGTGCAGGTAAAATGTATCAGTCTGGAGTCCGGATTGTTTAGTTCACAGAGGATTGTCATGACTGAATACAACTGTAACAAACCCTCAGCTGTGAGAAGTGTTAGGTCTGTACAGGCTTTAACTCTCTGGATTAAAACAAGAATGTTCCCATTCTTTGACAGCAAACAGAGATCTTGCAAATGGTTCGGCATTGATACAAAAAGTATATAAGTTGCAACACTTCACATCCCACAATGATGAAGCTTTATGTACATGGGAGATGGAGAGGGGGGCACATGGGGGGGGGGGGGGTCTGGTCTATGACAGCACAGGAGGGGGCAGGGATTCATCCCACAAGAGTGAGGGTGATGTCATCGCTTTCACAATGAAGGACAATGCCCCGTTATCTGCCCATTTATATGTGCCACCCAGAGGCTGGACACCAGGGGGAGGCAGGGGAAGAGAGGGGGACATGCTGAATGGATCAGAAATACAGAATGGGGGTCTAACACTGCACCCCCCCTACATATATATGAAATAAGAGCCCCCCTCTGACATACACACACTGCACCCCCCTCTACATATACATGAAATAAGAGCCCCCCCTGACATACACATTGCATCCCCCTACATATATATGAAATAAGAGCCCCCCTCTGACATACACACACTGCACGCCCTCTACATATACATGAAATAAGAGCCCCCCCTGACATAAACATTGCATCCCCCTACATATATATGAAATAAGAGCCCCCCTCTGACATACACACACTGCACGCCCTCTACATATACATGAAATAAGAGCCCCCCTCTGACATACACACACTGCACGCCCTCTACATATATATGAAATAAGAGCCCCCCTGACATACACACACTGCACGCCCTCTACATATACATGAAATAAGAGCCCCCCTCTGACATACACACACTGCACGCCCTCTACATATACATGAAATAAGAGCCCCCCTCTGACATACACACACTGCACGCCCTCTACATATACATGAAATAAGAGCCCCCCTCTGACATACACACACTGCACGCCCTCTACATATACATGAAATAAGAGCCCCCCTCTGACATATACACACTGCACCCCTCTACATATACATGAAATAAGAGCCCCCCTCTGACATACACACAATGCACGCCCTCTACATATACATGAAATAAGAGCCCCCCTCTGACATACACACACTGCACGCCCTCTACATATACATGAAATAAGAGCCCCCCTCTGACATACACACACTGCACGCCCTCTACATATACATGAAATAAGAGCCCCCCTGACATACACACACTGCACGCCCTCTACATATACATGAAATAAGAGCCCCCCTGACATACACACACTGCACGCCCTCTACATATATATGAAATAAGAGCCCCCCTGACATACACACACTGCACGCCCTCTACATATACATGAAATAAGAGCCCCCCTCTGACATACACACACTGCACGCCCT
>NC_134698.1:5100316-5102816 GCF_050947455.1 Rhinoderma darwinii | reverse complement strand
ATCTATCTATCTATCTATCTATCTATCTCATATCTATCTATCTATCTATCTATCTATCTATCTATCTATCTATCTATCTATCTATCTATCTATCTATCTATCTATCTATCTATCTATCTATCTATCTATCTATCATCTATCTAAATACTCCTCTGGGGGTTTATTGCCAAACTCAATTTCAATAATATCATTCAAAAGGGGTGTAGGCTTGAGGTTAACCAATCAGAGGCAATGTGACAATAATTCTTACTCAGCCAATAGCAGACCATAAGAATATTTCAAGTACATAATTATAATTCGTGATTAAAATGCTGACATCAGGTAACACCTGGAGACAAGCGTATAATGGGGAGGTGTTAACTCTTCTTTCTCATGAGGGAGTTTGTTGTGATAACGACAAATAGTTGCATTTTATGTCTGGCCGTTCAGACAACCCGCCAGCCATGGATGCATGAAGACCATACGATGAACACATAAAAGATAACACATTTCTATGAGACTCGAGCAGAACTATGTAGAGGAAAGGTCATTAACATAATGGAGAATACACATCTTAGTAATATAAGCAAATAAACCATGCTTCACAAATGTGTATAGGTTTTTCGCCTCTGGATTTATACAAGAATGTTCCCATTCACTGACAGCAAGCAGAGATCTTTAAAATTGACCCGTAAAGTGAATTAGAAATGTGGACATTTTTTCATTATACAATGATGAAGATTTATTTAGAAAAAATGGAAACTTCTTCAAACTGTCTGTACATGACGGGACTTTAGATGGACTGAACCGACCTCCCATCCTGAGGGGCATTGTCCTCCAAGTGAGCGTGCTGCCCGCTGCTTACTCATCCTGCCCATGACATATTAGGACCCAGTGCTCTACCCCTGAGGGCGTTCCCAGCATCCCGCAGAGCCGCATAAATTATATTTACTGGAGAACAGACTTTCATGGGGTCATCTCATAGAAACAGGACAGAGATAAGCGGCGGCGGTGACATCACTAACGCCTATCCAAAAATAGAACAAGCTCAACCGTATCCAACAACATGATGGATCCAAATTCACTACACAGGGCGTGTAGAGTATCACATATCAGAGGATTAGATACACAGCTCAGCCGACAGTATCACATATCAGAGGATTAGATACACAGCTCAGCAGACAGTATCACATATCAGAGGATTAGATACAGCTGCTCAGCAGACAGTATCACACATGATAGGATTAGATACACGGCTCAGCAGACAGTATCACACATGATAGGATTAGATACGCAGCTCAGCAGACAGTATCACGCATGATAGGATTAGATACACAGCTCAGCAGACAGTATCACACATGATAGGATTAGATACACATCTCAGCAGACAGTATCACACATGATAGACTTAGATACACAGCTCAGCAGGCAGTATCACACATGATAGGATTAGATACACAGCTCAGCAGACAGTATCACACATGATAGGATTAGATACACCGCTCAGCAGACTGTATCACACATGATAGGATTAGATACACAGCTCAGCAGACTGTATCACACATGATAGGATTAGATACACCGCTCAGCAGAGAGTATCACACATGATAGGATTAGATACACAGCTCAGCAGACAGTATCACACATGATAGGATTAGATACACAGCTCAGCAGACTGTATCACACATGATAAGATTAGATACATCGCTCAGTAGACAGTATCACACATGATAGGCTTAGATACCAGACATTACATGATGGGGAGGGTAGTGTTTTGTGATACATTGTAGACCCCTCGGGCCGTCCTGGTAACAGCTGCAGGACCCTCAGATCTGACGCTGTATCTGCGGATTGTGTCTGATGTTTCCCCCTCCCCAACATAATATCCAGTCAATATCAGACCCGGTGGGAATGTTAATAAGGGGGGCTCTGTAAGGCGGATCATGTGTCCCGCAGCCCCTCGTGACATATGGCGGCAGGCGCCGTGACCACCATTGTACAGACAATTGATTTTCTTTACGCAGATCAATATCACCCCGGCCTGAGGTCTGCACAGCTGTCCTGTCACCAGCAGATCTCAGGCCTGTTCTTATACCAATCTTCTCTTCTACTCCAGTCACATCCAGAGCAGCATATAAAAATATTGCTGGTTAAGGTTTTTGCGGTAATCGCGGTGATAAACCACGATTTAACCAATGGAACGTCCCCTAACAAGCTCTGCTGTTTGGTGTTATATCAGAGATAAATGCAGCAGAATTTTGAATGCTGCTTTGGATGCGACTAGAGTATAATACAGGAAATTTCTCCGGATCGGGATAATAAAGCAAAGTATGCTACATCAGTCCGGCTGTGACAAGAGGGAATGAGAGGCCGTAGTATGGATCATATTTTACGACACTGTCCCTTTAATGACTGTATTTTCATCGGTGGCGTTCAGACCGTCGTATTGCGGCGATATGTGACTCAGCGCTTTCAGATCCGTTAATACGATCCGGTTCCCGCCGCCCTGCAGGGTCCAGAA